>NC_135503.1:158953120-158973120 GCF_052857255.1 Amblyomma americanum
CTTCAGGGTCTAAAACTAACTTGCAGCAATAAAGTTTTTCTGTCTGTCTGTCAGGAAGGCGATCACCACTTATTTAAATTACGAGGGTACAGTCTGATAGCCTTGTACCGACAAGGGCGCGGTGCGCACCTCCGGGCCCGAACATGCCAGTGAAAAGGACCCCGACTGGCAAGGCCAACCGGCTTCCATAGACGCCCATGTATTTGTTGGTTGACAGTTCGACTCCTCACCGATTCCCGACACAAGTTACGACTAACAACTTAGTTCCAGGTAGACCGCATATTCGAACGCGACCACTCCGACGCTTGTGCGACAATTTGGGGGCCCACAGTCTTTGCGCAAAAAGCGCCTCACCGGGCAAGATAGTATGGCTCGTCTTAGGATGTATAAATAAGCCAAACCAAGTATCAGGCTAATCGGAGCAGTTCTTGTTTGCTGACGTCACTTTACGTTGGCATTTCCTGTGTGGCGACATCTTTCCCGTTCCGGTCCCGTCACGTGGCCTTCCATTGCCATAGACTTCTTGATGACAACGTGTTGTTTCAGGGATTGTCGGTCTCCTGATGCTAATAACCAGTTATGTCATTACTCCTGCTGTTGACGACACTGATCTGTATTATCCGGTGAATCCGAATAGTACACCGTTTTAAGCCGAGCCGAAGTTCATGTTTTTTATGTATTACCTTGTTTTTTTAAGTAATGTATGTAATGTATATTTTTAGTATACTTTAACGTATTTTTTGCATATTTTAGTATATTGTAATGTATGCTAAATATACTAAAGGGACAGAAAATGCATTTTTGATGCATTTGTAAGCATGTTCAAAATATTACTCTTAGCATGCTTAGAAAGCATTCGCATTGCAATTTAAGCATAGGGACAAAAAATGCAAAATTAATATGAAATTAATACAGTGTGTTCGAAATGCATTTTTAGCACAGCCTTTTTTAGCTAAGGGCGCGGCTGTGCTTTTAAACGTGCGGGAGATGTTCTGTGCTCAGTTCGTGCCAACTTACCATTTCACCGAGCAGGCAATGCTAATCTCGAGAGCGCGCTGCCACTGAGGTTTCCTCGATGCCGACAGCCTGATTCGCTGGGCAGGCCAGCCGCCGCCTTGCCCTCGTAGCCAGCGAGGTGCGTTTCCGGCACTGCGCTGAGCAGGCATCTGTAAGCGGATGCTCCGCTTCCGGCGCTGCACGCGAGCAGAAGGGACGCAGCAGCCGGCGGAGCGCTGCGAGGCGCCTTCTTGCTTTTCTCGAAACCGATTTTCGTGACCGCGCTCTCGCACCACGAGTGCCGCTTTCCACAAACCTTCACGCGAAGCTCCCTGTGTAGGCAGTGTCTTTTCAGCATAGTCATGCGCCCCTCGTGAAGTGTCTTACTCTGCGTATAAATAAAATTGGGCGGGGGGGGGGGGGGGGAGGCACTTTGACCATCTAAACGGCCTGAGGCGAAAGCCTTTCCGCGCGACTTTGGCTGCTACTGTTGCTGTCTATGGGAATTCTGATTAATTAATTACTAATTACTAAACCTGGATGTCCGCTGGATGTCACGTCACACCATTCTTTCGACGCAATTTTTTAAAATTCTGACTATAATTAATTAACTGATTACTCTAGTCAGCAAACTTGGCTGCTTGCTTCATTTTTTCTCCCCTATCTGATGCGACCATTTTTTTTCTTCTGTCTTTATTAGTTCCCTAGTTATTTCACTATGCACTGACGTCTTCCGGTGGATGTGACGTCCCAACGTCACCGTGGCCATATCTAGCGGCCGCGCTATTTCTACGCAATTTTGACATTTTTGGCTATAATTAATTACCTAAGTACTCTACAGTCATCAAGCTTTGTTTGCAGGGTCATTTTTTCTCCTCTATCAGAAGCAACCATTCCTTTTGTCCCATCTTTATTAGTACCCACTAAACGAAGCGTCACGAACGGACACGATCCGTGGCCGCGAGCATGAGCCAATAAAGGCTTTCGCCTTAAAACCACAGAGAATATTAACTACTATCGAATCGGAGTGAAAGCACCGATTTGTGCTACGCCGAAGAAGACTATGAGCAGGCAGTGCCGCGGGTCGGAGCAGATGGAAGCGGATGAAGACGACGCTACATATCCAATGCACAGCGCGAGAGTGTGGTGCAGTTTAACAGGAGGCGTGTTGCCTGCGGCGATAGCCTAGCGGTCTCGCTGAGCGGCCCTTTGAGGAGATCTCTTCGCGCTGCCGCGGGCTCGACTCCCGGTCGTGGATATTGATTCAATATTAATTTTGTTTCTCATGGTTTCACCTCGAACTCAGCTGAAGGTGAAAACTGGGCACACGGCCATCGAGGCCCGAGGTCCCGTTGTGAAGCCTTCGCTTCAGGAAAGACATCCGGGATACAGCTTCCACAGGCTCAGTTATCGCCCTGTAAACACGTAGCAGTGCTTCCGCGCGTCCCGTCATCTTCGCCTCCTATGTTCGTCTTTTAAGGTAGCGCAATTTGTACATGTTAATGAAAACTCTAATTACAACACACACGTCTAGATATAGAAGGCAGAGTTTGCTGGATGGCTCAGGCGATTCTGCCACAGCGTCGATGTTCTCACCTTGTGAGGGATGCTCCAGGAGCAGTACTTGAAATGCGTTTCAGAATATTCCTTCGCTCCCCGCTTTCCGCGGCGGAGACGGCAGAGAGGAAAAAGACGCGACTTCGCTCTCTGCCTCAACGCACGTTCCGTTATGCCCGAACTGGACGACTAGGATCGGCGTCAAAACAGCCGGGGACGAAAGAAAGCAAGGGAACACACGAGCCTCTGTGTGCGCTGAATCGCAAATGTAAAGCTGCTGCGTCTCGCTGTGCGCTACATGAGAGGCGCCAGGAAGCTCCCGGTGCCACGAGCACACTTGCGTGTGTTGCGCCGCTGGAGCCCGTGTCCGCACGAACGCTTTCGGCGCCTTCTTAAGACGCTTACCACGTGCATTTTGCATCGCCGCTGTTGAAACCTTGACCTCGGGTGAGCTTGAAATAAAATTAAGGGACTCTATATTTTTCTGGAAAGCAGCGCTGAACAGACGAGGACAGAGACGAGGCGACAAGGATGGGCGCCCGTCCTTGTCGCCTCGTCTCTGTCCTCGTCTGTTCAGCGCTGCTTTCCAGAAAACTATGTACCAACACGCCCAACTCGCCGCATTAACCAAGGACTCTATATTCAGCGTCAAACTCCTCACGGGGGGTCGAGGTCTCCCCACACATCCTCACCTCCAGTTGTCTGGTGGAGCTACCGATCATGCTAAACCTCATGTCAGTCTCAAATAGAGAAGTGAAAATTGGGCTAATCGGCATCAGAATGGAAATTTATTTATTTGTTTATTACAGATACTCTCAAATGTCCTAGGCCCGGTATTACTGGTGGGGGGGGGGGGATATATAATGTATAAATACACTTAATACGCAAACAGAATGCGATAATAATGCGCTTATAGACAACAACAAAATATGCATGATGGTACATTATACTCAGCAATACATGAAACTACAACACGAACAACAAAAAAAAGCTGTGAGACATTAAACACACACAAGTCAGCTTTCTTTCTCTGAAAGGCCTAATTAAAAACCGTAACGTCGCTGAGCCTGTGAAATATGGAAGCTGAGATGATGGCAGTACGGTTCGCATATAATAATGAGAACACTAATGATCGTAGTGGTCGTGTAACTTATATGCAGTGAATGGACACCGAGAAATACCTAGTTCGCATGTCCAACATTCTTGGACAAAAACTTTTAATACGGAAATATTGTAAGGTATTGTTACGTAAATATTGAAGGTAAGGGCCTATTCTTCTGGTGTCCAGCAAAATCTTTTAGAGCCCGTTCAAAAATTCTTTCGTCTAGAATATTTGGCTATGACTATGCTCCTCATTTATCGTTAACCCAGTGCAGCGTAAATCGTCTACGTTTGCGATTTGCAAATTTCCGATCGCTCCTCGTGTTCTTATTTTGGAGGGGCACGCTCACGTGACTAGGAGGGCCGGACGCCGTTTGCGTTGACGTCATGCCGTAGGGTGACGTGGCCGGCGAGGTCACGGGTCCTCCTCTTCTTCCTCGACACGAAAGTTACATGTATTATGTATTATAATGAAAATTTGCGGTCAAAGAAAATCACCTCTGAGCATAAAAATTATCTACCCAAGGAATCTCCTTTCGCACATTGCCAAATGCTGCTATATTGTTTCTTGTTTTGATCGCCTTACAGAATGCGCCCTAACTGCTTTTGCTAGCACCAGCAAGGGCACCTTGAGTCTCAAGGTGATAATGCTTGGCGTCACCATGAACCCTTAGCTCGCATACCGAAGCTGTCATCCGCACCGTGGCGATAGGTTTTAAGGTGAAGGGTAGAAACCATGAACGGTAGTGGTCGGGGCCATGGTCAAGCCCCGGCCGACGGGCTCCTCGTCTGTCTACCAGTCGGGAGGCTCCGGGAACTTCCTGTTAATAAGACGGTGAACCACAGGCGACGTTTTTTTAGGAACCGTCAGCATACCAATATCGCAAGAGTACTTTTTCCAAAAAACTGATCGATCCCCGAAAATGAACCGACCACACTGTGACCACTTTCTTCATTTACTGGTTATTCACTCTCTGGTAGATAACGACCCAATTGCTGCAATGTTGATTGTTTTTATGGCGAGTACCCTTGAAAAATGATGGGAAAAAGTACAAAGCAAAAATAATTAATCCAGTGACCTTCTTATGGAAGTGTCATTGAAAGATCGCTCTCATACCCTTCTGAAGCAAAAACAGTTTGCTCACCTCCTAGTGACCATCACTCCCCACCGCGATCTAAACAGAGTACAAGGAGTCATATCAGAACGAACCCTGATCCGCGAAACAGAGACTTACCTCCTGGAAGGTTTACGAGATAAATGTGTCATTGCCCTTCGCCGCATCACGATAAGGCGGAACAGTGAATAGGTGGTGACACCGCATATCGTCCTAACATTTGAATGGCCCGTCTTCCAGATGCTGTGAAAGCAGAGTTCATCCACAGTAAAGCCCGTCCCTATGTCCCACAGCTGAGAGGGTGTTTCAACTATCAAAAGTACGGACATGGATCCGAAACATGCCGCGGAAAACTCACCTGTGCAAAGTCAGGTTCCCATGAGCACCCAACTGAAAACTGCAGTGCCGCTAAAACAGAATCTCATAACTGTCACTGGCCACACACCGCGTACTGGCGAACATGTCACACATTCCAAAATGAAAAAAAAAAGTAATTCAAATGAAAGTTACAGAAAAGATCACATGCACGGAAGCCTTGAATTCTCTCCGGAATATCCTATACACTGACGCGGCTTGCCGGGGGACCAGGCGGCGTCTCCTCACGGTGGGCACGCAATACAGCATCGCTGATGCGCGCCCACCTCGGCCCCTCACCAGGCAGTCTTCGGCTGCGTCGACAATCCATGTCCCAGAGGTCAGCTTTTCACAGACCTCTGAGAAAACAGAGATCACCGAGATGGAATACCTCCCTCTTGACATATACATATCTTTTTCCGCGTCTCCACCGGAAGTAATGTAGGTGACACCGATCTTCTCTGCGTCGGAGGCGCTGAGGGAGTCCTGCAACGAGAGGTGGAGTTTCCTAGACCACCTTAGATTGAAACATCATCTGCCAGTCAAGCCGCCTGATGAAGGCGGCGGCATCTGAATAAACCAGTCTTCGCTTCCTAAGAACTATGGCTGTCGAGAGCATCATCCACTGGAACTGCCGAGGGCTACTTAAGAATCTTGATTACTTCCATGAAACACTTGTGCAATATCAAGCGAACATATTTTCTACAAGAAACGCACTTAATTCCACCATATAAAATCTTTCTAAACAAATACGTAGTATACCGGAAGGACAGGCTAGCCAATGCCCACTCATCAGGTGGCGTTGCTATTGTGGTGCAGAATTCAATTCCCTCTCAATGTCTTCCACTGGCTACTGATTACAGGCAGTGGCAATACAAGCCCTAATTTTTGGCCGAGTAATAACCGTATGTTCTCTATATATCCAACCAGATCATCGCCTGTTCATTGATGAACTCGAAAAACTCATTGACCAGATCCCGGAGCCATTGTTAGTTGGTTGGCGATTTTAACGCACACCACCCATTATGGCGAGTTTTTAGAACCGATTTTCGAGTTACACTAGTCGAAACATTCCTATTTTAGTCTGGCTCATGTATATTCAATACAAAAGAGGCTACGTATATTAATGCAGCACACAATGCATACAGAGCCATAGACCTTGCTATTGGCTCTCCATTGCTCTTGGCAACTACTGAGTGGGCTGTTACTGAAAATCTATATGGAAGTGACCGCTTTCCCATTTCTTAAAAATACACAGAAAATATAAGCCCCAGGGTGAATAATCATTGGAAGTTTGAAGAAAAGATTGCTGATTGGAAGATGTTCCGGGAGCTTTCAGCATTTCCCTGTTGATCAATTATAGACCTCGGCATATATGAATCTCAGTACTTGATCACACGACATATTGGAGATGCTGCACAGAAATCCATTCCACAGATATCATTAAAAATTGGAAAAAAAACGAAGACCATGTGGAATGCAAAATGTATGAAGCTCGTGAGAACCAGAATAATGCATGGCCAAAATTCTGCCGCAATCCTATGGTTGATAACTTAAACTTTAAGTGTGCTAAAGCAAATGGCAGGCGTACTCCACGTATATCCAAACGGGAAAGTTGGCAGTCGTTTCTCTCCATTAAATTCTTACACATATAGGCATAGAGTAAAGTGGACTAAAAACATTAAACTCCTGTTGTTAGCATTGCTGGCGACGCGTTCGGGCACCAAGCAAGTGCACTAGGCAAACACTTCGAATACACTTTTAGCTCAGCGCATAACACAGACACTTCCTTGAGATACAAGCTAGCTGAGAAGCGGAAACTTGTTCACAATAAAAGGCCATCTGTAGGAGGATACAAAAACCCATTTACTTCACAAGAGTTGACGGTTGCCTTAGGCACATGTGGCAACTCAACAGCACCCTGACAGGGCCACATATCAGGCACCTGCATGAAGAAACCCTTGAAACGGTCCTGCGCATGCTTAATAAGATAAGGGCTCCTCGACGTGTTCCAAAAGCCTGGAAAGAAGCGATTATTATCCTGGTATTAAAGCAAGGCAAAAAAGCCACACTTGTGGCCAGTTATCGGCAAGTTGCCCTAAATAGCTGTTTATGTAAGCTCTTTGAAAAAAAAAATGATTTGTCGTCGGCTTGTGCATTTCAGTGAATTCAGCTTTCTTCTTCACAAGCACCAAGCCGGATTTATGGCTAACCGGTCGACCACTGAACAGCTCGTTGCCTTTGCATCTTACGTAATGAACGCTTTTGTGAACAAACGTCACTGTCTATCGGTTTTCTTTGATCTAGAAAAAGCATACGATACCACATGGCGGTATGGTATTGTCGGTGACGTGTTCGTCTCTGGGATCTCTGGGAATATGCTGACCGCCATTCAGAGTTATCTGTCTGAACGGACATTCAAGATACGTGCAGGAAATTCCCAATCTGAGCAGCCTGCAAAAAAGAATGGCGTCCCTCAAGGCGGCGTTCTTAGCTGCATGCTTTTCATAGCGTTTTACCCAGGTCTATATCCTACTCTATTTATTGGGATGATATACAAAGAAGCTACAAGGCTTGTAATTTGTCAATCTGTGAGCGGCAAATTCAGCAATGAGTAAACAGAGTATCAAAGTTCGCTGACGAAAATGTATTTAAATTCAACACAGAAAAGACAGTCAGTGTACTATTCACAAACCAACGCGGTATTAGACCTAAACCCAACATCAGACTTAACGGGCAGAGTATTGCTGTCCAAAAAGACCACACAGTTCGTGGCGTCATATTCGACGAAAAGCTTACATACATCGCGCGCACTTCATGTCCCTACAAGCAAAGTATCAGTGCGCAGAGTTTTACACTGATACCTCCAAGACCTCAATTTCATGTGCAGTTCAGAGCTGTCAATTTTCGGAAACAGCAACATTGAATAGACACACAAACATATTCACCAAAGTATGTCATGGTGTCCTGCTGGCTGTTAGATCCGTCCTGCAAAAGAAAATACCAACCTCTGTCATTTTCTAGCTCAGATTCCTTAAGTGCGGTTATAACCCTGTCCTCTGAGAAAGCCTATAGAACCCGTAATAAACTCCCTTCTAAAATTTCATATGTATGCACGCACACTGAATCTTAAAATTACAGTATGCTGGGCACCAGGTCAATGTGGCATAGGTGGAAATGAGGAAGCTGATAGGCTTGCTGTGTCAGCTGCCAAATTGAGTGGTATCGATATAAACCAACTTCCATACCAGGACCTCAAGCCACATATTCGGACTGAACTCCGCAAAGAATTACAACAGGATTGGGACGAAGAAACAGAGAACAAACTGCACAGAACAAAACGAAGGATTGGAAGGTATGCCATGGAAAAAAAATAAGTTCAAAGAATTTGCTCTCTGCAGACTGAGGATAAGGCACAGGTACACCACACACTTACATCTTTTAAAGGATACACCAGCACGACAATGCGCGAGATATGGAGCCTATATCTCAGTTGTCCATATATTAATCATGTGCCCGAGACTGGAGACAGAAAGACGACAGCAGTTCCCAGAACTATACACACTTAAAATACCAGTGCACCATTCTTATTCTTAGGTGATGACTGCACGTTTTCATTGGGTAGGGTTTCTAAATTTTTAACTGACGCCAGCTTTTTAAAAGAGATAATTTTAACTAACCTCAGTCTCTCCTCATTGCTGGGGAGAAGGCTGAGTTCAGCCGTAGATGCCAGATGCCTCGCCCATCTTGCTCAAGCAAGGACTGTGGCTGAGGCTACGTGGCTTCGCCTTTTACATGTAACAACTCTTACCACAATTTTAGGTGCTGTACATCACCTTAGGCAATTCCACCTGAATTATACATCCTGTTCACACATTACAATTATGCACATACTCACTACTCTTAGGCCTTATACAACCGGTGTTCATTTTAACATGTGCCATATTTTGGCCTGGGCCGACCATCGAATTTTCTGTTTGGCGCTCTTCGACCTTAGATGCCCTTGAGCCAAAAAAACTATTATTATTATTATTATTATGCTCTGGCTAGTAGCGCTTCCTAACTGCTTTTGAGGATAAAAGGGCTCCTTTCTCTTCCAATGGGCGCCAAAATAGCACAGAATGCGAAAGAACCGGAATGGGACGGCCTTGAATTCCTAAATTGATAAGATGTAAAATGTCTCTGAACTGAGTCGGAAATAGTCTAGGATATACATTGAAACTAAGGCTGCCATTCTGCTCGAGACAAGGTTAATCAGAGTAGGACGAAGATGAGATGAGTATTTTTCTTTCTTTCGACCGCGCCAATTAAAAGCAGGTGCCGATAAAATTCATACATCCAGCACCAAGCCAAATTAAAATTGAAAGTGTAGGTCGGAATACTCATCACCTGACGAGCATTTACCGATTTGGAAACTGGCATAACCGTATGAGTTTTAGCTTAACAGAGTTGAGATTTTGCCCTAGCGGTGATCTATAAATAGAAAACTTATGCTCATATGGAATGAAGGGCTTCAACGACCATGACGAGCGCCAACTTTGAATTGTGGCTTTATTGGGACTCCAATATCGATACAACCATGCCAACTGCTCTAAAGAAAACAAACATGAACCTTACTTGACCCGGATGCGAAACTTCGCCAAGAAAAGAAAGTAATTTCCGCCTGAAGCAAGGGGAAAAGCAGCCGGACTTCAGCTAGTAGTGCCATTGAAATATCGCTTACTCATGCTTGATAACCTGCGCCATGTGTCGCCGAGGCCTCACTCGAATATTTATCTAATAACCTTCCGTGCCTACCACATGTCTGTGTCTCACTGCTGCGCTTTAGCCAACTGACAATTTATTTATTCCCTTTTTATGCAATGCATAAGGGCTTCACCAGACACCGGAAAATTGGAAACCAAAAACGCGAAACCCGTTCGGCGTCCGGAATGTGAAAATGCATCATCAGTGCATATGTAGTCCACGGCTATTACCGGTGGTTAAAAAAAGGCGAAGATCTTAAATTGCAGAAACTATGGCGTCGTGTTCGTAATAAAACGTGACGTCACAAAATGTCATCACTCGGAGCCATTCGGAGAGCACTAAGATGCACTCAGCACGAATGAGCGCGCGCAGCGCGCGTTCTTGCCAGTGCTCCTTTGATGCTCGATGCGTCCGGACGCGTCATGGAACTGGAGAACACTATACGTCGCGGGATCAGACACCAGCGGAGAAGCAAGCGTGCCGCGGTTGATGAACGGAAGCGACGATCTTCTCAGAATCATGCGGCAGATGGACGCGACCTAGCAGCAAAGCGCCAAGCTCGATAGTGAAGGAGGCTAAGCTCGTATGCGACGGAAGCACCAGGCTGACCCGGAGATGCCACAGCGCAAGGTGCAAGTGAAACGCGCCGGACACGAGACGCTGGAATGAGTGGCCGTAACTTTCCTTACTCTGTCGCTGAAAGCACGCCTAGGGGTCGTCTGGGCGTTGCTCTCGGTTTTGCAGCGAGAGCTACATTACGGTAGCATTTCGTGCTCTCAACGTGGCTGCACCGCCACGCTGTCGGTCACGTGGTGTTAAGCAGCTGGGGCGCCGTGGCTGATCACGTCGTTCGCCACGTGGTTGGTCACGTGACCAAGTTCCACTCGGCCAGCTGTAGCTATCGCGCCACTCCAGGTTTAACCAGAGCTAAACCACCACCAATTTTTTGGTTGATGTGTGCCCTGAGCAGCCGCGGCTTCTTTTGCGTTTTGTCTAAAGGCGACCCGGGCAGATATTTCTTTGGCGAAAGAAGGTCAACAAACCCAATTTCCTAATAGGAACACTACCGTAAACCGTGCCAGGAGGCGCGAGTGACGAGCAGTGGGTAAGAGCTCGCCGGACGAAAGCTGCTTGATCACCCTGGTAAGGTAAGGGCCAAGATAGGCATAAAGTTACGCTGTGCTTTAATCGAGCCGCTAGCAATTAACTGCTTGATTTCAATAAAATTTCTTGTAGGTATGCATGGGGTCATGATGCAACGTTAGGTCTATGTGATTTTTTAAACGCAGGCTTAAACAACTACCGGTTCGGGAAAAAAATGTCCAGGCTTAGCTTGGTTAAGCCAAGAATGCGTTGCATATCACGATGGAGTTCCGTGCAGCTCCGTTGACTCGATAGGCTATTGACTCGATCGCCATTGAAACTGCCCGTGTAGCATCGCTCGATCGCCTTTGAGTCGATAGACTATCCGTTCGAGGGCCCTCGAAATGCCCGTATGACAGGGGTATAAGACTGTCCCGGCGAAGGAGCGCAGCTCTCTTATACATATGCCGTGACGTCAATCATAGCGCAGCGCCCCTAGCGAGAGGAGCGGGAGTCAGGTGGTGGCTGCGGCCGCGCGCGACCGCGCGAGTTGGGGCTCAACTTTTCCTCCGGCTGTCGTGACGTCACGTCACGTGGTTTGGTGGCTGCCCGGCCGCGCCCAAGGGCTGAACTGAGTGATTGCAATATGCAACGCATAAAATGTTTGTCACGCATCTGTGCAGTGCCCGCGGTCTCGATAGAAAGCGCTGAACTTTGGCCCAAGTAGCTAATTTCTGACAGCCGAGCTTCGCCCGGGTATCAAAAGGGACGCTTCTTTTAATGGCGAACTGACATAAAGAAATAAAAATGGGCGAGCGCAGCGGCGCGATTTCTGCAACTTGTGAGCGTTCTGTATCCGGAAAAGCGAGCGGGACACGGGATATGTGGATGGCTGCATTGTCCACAAATCCGCTCAGTAAGTTGCTCGCTTCCAAAGCGGCTGCTGGAGTCATCTTAAAAGCATAAATTGCGGCACCGCGTCAGGATTTTTCACGTCCTAGCCGATGCACGCTTGCGTTCGGGGTGCCGGCCGAGTCGGGGGGCGCAGTCGGTTGACAGCGCACGCACAAAGGAGCCGCCTCGGTCGAAGGCTTTCCGGAGCTTCGCGGCGCCACAGCCTCGCCGTAGACAGATGAAGAAGACCAGGGCTATGAGTTGGGGGAGCGCGGTCGAGCGGCGCAGCGAGGAGCTCGCAAATCTAGAGGCAAGAAAAAAATAAGCGGCTCTTTTCAGCGAGGGGGGAGGGGAGCCTGTGCGAATGAACGCTGTGGCGCCAGCATCCCGAACACCACAAAAAAATGCGGGCCTAAATTTTTCGAAAATTTTTTTAAAAATGTTTTTTTTTTTTGAGTTACAACAGCGCTGTTTTCCGCATAGCATTGTCAGTGGTGTGGCCCCTCAGAAGAAGGTTGAGACGTGCTAACAGCTACGCTCATTAATTAGTATGGAATAGTAGCTTGTTAACCATTGTTGTTAGTCTCCTTATTTATTGAGAGGCGTGTAACCCATCGTAACTACTGTCGTTATTTTTTCTTTAGAATTTTGAAAACGCAGGTACCTTCGGCGCTGTGGCACTACAAATTTCGCCTGCGCTGCGCTAAGATGCATGCGCTTTCGAAATGCTTGCATGCAAAGGAACCCCTCCAGACCACGTAACTCGTTAGAAGAGCTAAAATTTATTGGGCCACATCGCCGAGGGTGATTCCGTCTCCGAAATTTTAAAAACTGACATGGATATTACGGTGAACCCCATGCCTCTCATTTAATAACAGTATTGCAAAAATGTATCTATTAAATATCAGCTGTGCAGCCTCTTAGCATGTCATAGCTATATTTTTATGCGCCACATCGCTGAAAGGGCTACGGCGAAGAAAGCGCTCTTCTAACTAAAAAAATTACACGATTGCACTTAAGTCTGCCTAAGAACGAAAATGACGAAGCCTGTCTTTTGCCTATCTTTCTCCCTCCATTTTATATAGATATATTTTATTATTTGAAATTCTTATGTTTATTTATTTTCACTTATTCCTTTTCTATACCTTTTCATTTTTGTTTTATTTATTTATTTCTTTGTTCTGATTTTTTATTTGTTTACAATTTCTTTATTTCCGTTATTGTTTAATTTATTTTATTTTTATACTAAGTAAGCCTTCTCACGTATTTACGTCGTTTTTCATCGAATCAGTCACACAAAACCCGCTCCACACGCAGGAATGAATTATGTAAATCACTTTAATTAACCAATTACAATTAGTCAACCAAAGTTCTCCAGTTTACAGATGTAGTCATACACACAATTCAACTTTTTCACATCTATCTAATGCAGGACGACAGGATCGTGGGACAAAATTTGCGGACACGTTTTGCGGATGATGATTCTGATACCAACTTTATCTTCCAGAAGATAAGGAGGCCCCCTACTCCCCGTCCTCGGCACGCAGGCCTGGGTGAGGGGGGCCGGGACCTCCACGATTAGAAGCATTCAAATTGGTCTTGACTCCTCGCGGCTTCTTCCGCCAGGCGGATGGCTTGTTGCTGTGCAGCAGGGCTTCCCAGGTTTCTCTACAATTTATATTTGCTTCAGCCCCTGGCGAGCTACCGCATTCCCAGTTTATGTGGTCGAGGGTCCCTCTCGCCCACAGTGCTTGCGCTTATCGTTTTGTCTCCCATCTTTCTGAACATTATATGCCCAGACCGGGTTTACGAAGTTCCCAGCTTGGAGGCGCCGCCATGCGATTGCCTCCCTATTGTTTAGACTTTTATCCCGTGGTGGCACCAGTCTCCTCTGTCACCTATAATCTCCGACAATCTGCGTATAATTTTGTGGACGCTCGTCCATGTTCCGGCAGTGGGGAATCTCCACATTTACCCGGAAGTAGAGAGCTCAGGCTAATTCGTGGGCGGCGTCGTTGCCAGGGACGGACGCGTGTGCGGGAGTCCAAATTAGGCCAACTTTTCTGCTCAGCCGGCCAGAATCCTTGCCGCTTCCGGTGAGATCCTACCCTTACCAAAATTACAGATGGCCGTTTTGCTATCGCTAACTATAAAATTGGCTTCTGTTCCAACGCAAGCGAGCGCTATCGCAGCTTCTTCAGCTGTTTCCCTGTTGCGGCTTGGAATAGTGTCTGCCGATACGGGGGCCGTCGACCACTGAGGCGACCGCCGCACCCGACTTGCCGCGTCCACGTCCACGAAAAACTGTCCGCAAAACATTTTTGCTGATGCGACATAACCATACAATGCTTCGCATTAAAAACCCTAATTTTACGAATTGCAGAACATCTTGCGTGAACCACCCGATATACACATATAGTACCACATCCACCCGGTCCTTTTTACAAGCTGGCTGCGGACCATTCACTTGCGCCGTTCTGCTACCGAAACCAGCAGAGAAACGAGGAAGCCTGCTTCGCATAACTGTCTCACTTTCTTCGAACAACTTGCATCCGTGCAATGGTGCCCTGGTTCTGCGAGTGCATTTTGAAAGCAGAAACTGCCCATTCCGCTGTTTGCTCATGGGCCTGAGCTTCACTACTGGCTTCGGTAGCAGAACGCCACCTAGAGTGCCTTGGCGCTGGTGAAGTGAACGGTTCCAGGCAGCAGGGGAAAATAAAAGAGGGGGGGGGATGCTTATGATTTCATACCTTGACACCGTTTGAGACTACTCAGAGCAGAATTGCTGGAGACGCTGACGTGAATATGGGTCTAACCAGAGCTCTTATCTCATCATTTGCGAGATTCCTCTTAGGTTCCATGTATTAATAACGGGGCCAAACTATGGCGTTTACATACTGTCGCGACGCCAGTGGTCAGTAACATAAACTGTTCCGACATTGTAGATAAACGTCCAATAACTTGACAGCAAAATTACTGACGCAGCTAGGGTAACAGAAAATCCATAAATTCCAAGATATAAATTAATAGATGAAACCAGAAGACACGCTGTTCAGACGACAAAGGCGGCAACTTCTATTGGTTGTTTCCAGACGGTGCCACCATCCTGAGGGGCAGTGCAGGGGGATGGGAATCTCTTGAAGCTCTTGAACCGCAAAGTAAGTATAAGATAATGTTCATTGCACCTTTTCAACAAGACCCGACCCGCTGATGCTGAAGCGCTGTTGTGCCGCTATGACATCGGTACTCTATATACTCACTTCACTGGAGGCTTCAGGAGTGAATCTAGTCAAAAACTATCAGGCTATGACTACGAGCGCCGAGTTCATAAACGCGCCTCGACTTGCACTTCAAACGGCCCTCGAGGCCCATTTTGCGTTTCAGAAGCCAACCTCCACTCGAATCACTCTTCGAGAAGACTCGAGGGTTTCCTCGAGAATCTCGCGGTAGCACCGACGCTGCCTTGGCGGCTTCTCAACCGCCGCACCACTTGGAAACACGGCGGATTATTCGCTCGCTGTGTGCACTTCGTTCTACCCGTAGACCAAAATTTTCGCAGAATTGGATACAATGTGGGTGCAAGAAGCCATGCGACAAAGCGTCGGCTGAGTGAAGGCGTCAATCCGTCCGACCCGATATTTCTGGCATGCTAGCGTCTTACGAGTACGACCAGCCTCCCGACGTCCCTGCCGCTCAGCACGCATAACTGCGGTAAATCGTCGACTCCGGTGGCTGATCATTGCACTACGCTTCCTGGGAACATTTCAAGTTATCAATGGAAAACTGAGCGATGTTTCACAGCCGACCTTGCGATAATTTGCGGAGCGCGCCTGACGGCTAATCGCGAGCTCGCTCTGCGTGCTGGTTTCTGCAGACGGCAGCGCACTTGTGGGGAGGGGCTCCGCAGGCGCGTTTGCAAGCAGTGCGAACATATCCAGCAGCTTGCCCGTCACCCTATAGGAACGCTGTACCGTGTATCATGCTCTGTTTCACGACTTGTGCTCTGGCTTCAGTCGCATTCTTCAAGTCTCTTCATAGAGAAAAACGAGCCTAAAATGACATCAAGTAAGGTTGTTATTGACTGCGCAGTGTACCTAAAACAGCATCTGATGATTAACGTCTGCATGTGCGCTATGGCTTGAGACGACATGCATTTCATGTTGCGGAATATGGCAAGCAGCACCACCATTTCGCTCATGGCGTACAGTGAATGAATGAATCAATAATTTATTGAAGAAAAGGAATATAAGAATGCAGAAACCATTATGCTGAATGTCTATGAAGCACGAAAACATTCGACACGATTTGAAGCAACTCAGTATGAATAAAGCGACGCAGTTTCTTTGTTTTGAGTAAACTTTATTCTCTCATACGCCCTAGAAAAAACAAACAAATAAGCGCCCAACTAGGAGTAATTGGCTTCTCCTGAAGCACACACCCATCAAGAGCTTCTATTTGCTCCATGTATATGTAGTATTTTTACACCCAAAATGAAGAGCATTAAAATTTTTAGTGTCCACAGAAATAGAAAACAAACATGGTGCCTGTTCATGCATCTTCTCTGGTTCATTCTTACAGCAGTGTCAGCGGCGGAAACGGTCAGGGAGCTGCGGGGACAACTGGAAACCTACCTTTGGTAAATGCGTGGCGCTCATGTGACCCCGCGTTCTTTTTCCCGCCAGCAAGTCCAGCGGCGGAGCAGGCAGCGTAGGCGACAGGAGTCATCGGCATGTCGTCTGCTTGGCTAGGCGAAGTCGTATGGCTGCCCGTTATGGTAATACAGCATTGTAACCTTACAATTAATTGTTCACGACTGTAAGAGGGCTTCAGAGCTGCTTTCATGGTCATGCACCACCCTGTAGTATACGACAGCGTGTGTTTGATCTTCACGTCTTTAATTTGTTTCTTAGCCTGACTGACGAACAATGCAGCCTTACCACCTCCGTCAAGAGCTCGGCTTTGAGACTCTTCCGTGACAGTCCCATGTTGATGCACCACACTATACAGGTGTCCCAGTTAAGATCTTGGCCCATCTTAACTGGCGCACTCTGTGTCGTCTGCTACAGGGCGAAAAATAAAAATCTAAAAATGAGGTCCAAGCTTAGGTTCTAACGGTTTAGCAGTGCGGACAAAGGAAGTTTTGGTATGGTGGTGGGAGCACGCTGGAGGTTTCAGGTGAGGCGTTTAAGGTAGCTTACTACGACGACGACAATGCGGCATCTTGTACCGCGCAGGCGCCCGTGACGGAACAGAAGCGAGTCAGCGACGGTGGTAACGAAGGCGGCGTCACTCGCCGCCGTTGCCACGTGACTAACCTGAACCAGACAGACGCTAGGTGGTGGTTCGGATGGCGCATAATGGTGCTTTTTACTCCATTTGGCACTCAGGGAGCGTTGAGACCAAGAAACTCCGTTTGAAAATGGCAGGTAAAAGGAGGAGAATCCTCCTTTATGCTCCAATGATCTGTTTAGGGAGTAAACGAGAGCGTTTATCTCCTTTTCTGCCTTATATTGATGGAGTAACTTTATCCACACATGAAGGTCAAAGGGCGACGTCAAACATTTAAACACCCGTTGGAGTTGATTCTATTTTACAGCGCACGTTTTAGACGTAGTAAGCAAGCCACTCTTCTTCAGGGTTGGATCTGTTTTGGGTAGGCGCGTTGTGCGACTGGGCGTTAGAGGATGTGATGACAACCTTCATATGTTCTGTAGCATCTTCGACGACGTTACATATCTAAGCGAAAACCGCTTTCAGCTTGTTTGTGTTGAGCTGTTCCATCTCTGCTAACCGAGCGCTTTCGATAGCTCGTTTAGCGTGTGCAGATGTGAAGTCATGGTTGCATTGCAACCTTACTGCAAATATGGGCACACACTGCGAAATCTAGGTGAGGTAGCCAAATAATGATTCGCAGTAATAATTCTCGTGCAAGGAAGCGTGGCTTTCTGCCCTTGCTGGGAGAGGGAGCAATCATCCTTGTTGTGGTGGTGTAGCGGTCACGGCCTGTCTTGGACTTTTTGAACAGGCTGCAGGTTGAAAACCTGCGGCAACTCTTCGTGAACAACACATTTGCACTTAGCTCTGTGCAAGGGCAGAGAATACGAACCCGCTATCACTCGATGTTTGGCCAGTGTCCGCACCAAACTATGCTAATACGCTAAACCACCGCTCAGCTTCCGCTTGATTCCCGGACCAGTCTGCCTGGTCCGGCCGACCCCAACATACCTTCTTCACAGCTCGCGCATCGCGCCACATTCCGGCCAAATTAGGCTTCGGCCGAATGTCAGTTTTCCGCATTTTCTCAGTAAGTAAGTGAGACCAAGCAACCAATCTCACGTTTTTGTTGTGAAAAGCAACAAGGCAGCCATTGCTCTCGACAGAAAAAGAACAGGGAGCCAGTCGGAGTGGAACCACACCGTCGTCGTCTCTCAACTTTCCGACCAACAAGGCCCTTCCTTTTGGGCCGGCCAAAGAAGCGAACCCCGAGTGTTCTTCGGCTGAGCGTATAGTCGCGAAGCCGGACACCGTTTGCGCCAGGCGCGTTTCCGGCCTCCCCTGCACTTTTGCGGCCGAGCATCCCGAGGGCGGGGCCTTGCAGCCAGCCCCATTTTAATAAACGCTGCTCACTTATACCATGGGCCGCATTCGATTTCCGCTTTTTGTTTTTTCCACGAGGCACATTGAGACCGGGGATGTCCTTTCAAACGTAGTTGGAGTGCGAGTACGCGAGGTGTAAGTTTTGAAGTGTCATTCGCGTTGCCGAGCAACTTACACAGGACAAGAAAACAAAAACACTTGGGCCTACATTTTTCTCATCGTCAGAAAGTGGTAACACTCAATTATAAAGGCCTAATGCGCCTGGGACATAAACTTGTAGATTCGCAGTTTGAAGGTGCTGAGCACAAAAGTTGAATAGTCCTCAGTGGTCACAGGTCTTGATCACACATTCAGTTGTTTTGAGGCTGGAAATGTTTACTTGTATTTCTGAAGCGATCCGCATAATGCCTTTGGCAGCAAGAGCTCGAATCATGCTAACGTGTTTTCCAATAAGCAACAAAGTAAAAAACGATGTAAACACCTTGGGCAAAGTACAGCCTCAGTGGACATGACGCTTCGTGAGCTGAAAAGTGCTAAGATATCTTCTACAAGAAACAAAAAGTTGACATGGCACAACCTTCCATGCAACGAAAGCAAAAAAGCAGTATTGCATTCTGTAGTAATTTATTGCAACTTATTTCCTCTTTTAAAAACTGAAGCGGAGACTTAAGCTCCGCCTTACGGGTGTGACGCGACAGCATTAATGGGTCAACGCGCATATGTGCAGGATGGGTAATTGTTGACATTAAATTCATAGTTCGTGAGGAGCTCTTATGCCCCTCCTGGCGCAGTGGGGAAGCGGTTAAGCGATGCGCCACGGCTCTGCGATGGACTTTGCGCGGCCCAGCTTACTCTTCCCGCGGCCAATCATTGATTGAACTGCCACTGCCACGGTGGGAAGTTTGCTTACTATCCGGTGGCTGGTTGTGACGCCACCGCAAGGTGACGTGATCTAGGTGGCTCACCTGCGTCCTAAGTGGCTATCTGGGGTCCCCATGCCAAAGCCACGCTACTGGTTTTTCGCTCACAACGCCGACTACGCCACACCAGAGTTTCGGGGGAACGGAGCCTTTAACGCTGACGCGTTAATAAATAAATAAATTAATAAAACCAGTGCATCGGGCATACATTGTTCTAATTAAGTACATATTCGAGTCTACTGTCACACTTGTGAAGATTTTATGCGGCACTTTATTGTTTTTCTCATGTCCCCTTAATATACCATCCCTCGCGCAGTCGATAACTCTGCTTCACTTTTCCGGCTTTAAAGCCCTGAATTCGCTCTCAGCCGCTGCCGGCTCGCAGTGCCCAGTGCCACAAGGGAGGAAGTGCCCTCGGAGATAGTGCGGCCGCGACCGTGGCTGCGCTTCTCGGTCTGTAGGCCGCCTAGACCGCTGCTATGGTGAAACCGTCCGCCGGCATGACATGCAAAGGGGCATTCGCGGATAGATAAATCCGTGGCTGGGTTGTTGGCTCGTCGTAGTGAGGAGTACAGCGCAGTAGCAACACGGACAAGAAAGAGAGGCGCTGTGTTTACAGCACCTGTGTTTCTTGTCC